>NC_057802.1:414332071-414341496 GCF_018294505.1 Triticum aestivum | reverse complement strand
CGCGCCCGTGCCCCGTCGCCTCCTCTCCCCCGAGCGTCTCCCCGCCGGCGCCTCCTCCTCCCTCGCCCGATCTCCGGCGAGCTCGCTCCGCTGCCTCGGATTGCGCGCCGGATCTCGATCCACCGACGGTTGACTTCTTTCCCCCCGATTTTTCTCCAAGTCCTGATAATTTTGCATTATATGCTCCTGTTCATCGCATCATATCTCATCGTATACTGCTCCGTTTTGCGTGCATGATATATCGAAATGTTCGCCTTGAGATGCTCTTAATTTTGCTCCATTGTGCCATGCTCGTTTGAGTCCATCTTGATGCCCAAATCTCTGGTGTAAGAGTGCTATGTGATGTTTACTGCTGTTACTTATCAGAACTTGGTGATTTGTTTTTTTTGTTGCAATTGATATGTGCATCTTATGGGCATGAGCTCTACAGGTGTTGTGATCTGTGCCATGGTATCTTTACAGAGGTGTATGCCATGTATTTTTTTGATCTATGTGGTGACTAGCACAAGCATGCAAACTAGGCTTCGTGATGTTTCTGTTTTCAGGGACGGGATTTTCACTGTCTGTTTCTGCTGTTATTTTGTTGCCACGTATCCATGTGTCTACAGAGAGATCCATGCTTATTTTGGGCATGTTCAGTAAGGGTGTTTTGTATATATAGTTGTGTTTTTCCCATCCATGCCCATGTTTGCAATTATGGAGTGCCCTAGCATGTCTTAATCTTGCTCTACTTTTGCTATAAAATATTTCTGGCAGAATGTTAACATGATATTCAAATTTGTCAAGGTTGTAGTAGTTGATCCACACATGCTATGAACTTGCTCTTGCCATGGTTAGCTTCATAAACATGCCATCTAGCTGTAGGTATGCTTGTTTTGTCATGCATTGCTTTGTGATGAGTGAATCAAGCTCATCAAGATGCCTTCATAATTCTGTTTACTGCCATGCTCTGTTTTCTGGCAAGTCTTAAACCTGTTAATGAAACTTGCTATGTTTACATGGGTGCCATCATATCTTCTGATCCTTTTTGGCTTATCGTCAGTAAGGGACTTTTGTTCTATACATTTAGTAGATTCATGCCATGCCTTGTTTTGCTATGTTAAGTTCTTTAGAATGTGTTTTGCTTGCTCTGAACATTGCTACCTGATGCTGTTTCTTCCATGTCCAGTATTTTTACTAAGTCTGTGAACCTAATATCTTTTGCACTTTTGCCATGCTTGTTTGAACCTGTTACGGTGTGATCTAGCCGTAGCTTAGTGTTCATCTTTTGTCAATCATCTCCTGTAGATTACTGCCATATGATTTGTTGCTATGTTGGGGTGCTTTAGCATAGTTACTTGTTGCATTCTAAGTGCTATCATGCTGTTAATCCCAGAATTGTGTCATTCTTGTTTTGCTTGCCATTTGCAAACCGTGCATTCGTTTCCGGTGATCTTTATATCGATTTCAACCGAAATCATCTCATCTTTCCAGTGGCATACTTGGTTTGCCAAGTTACTGCCTTGTTCATCCTTTTTCTTCCGGAGCACGCATACACATCGCATATCATATCTCGCATATCATTCATGTGTTGCATCATGTCGCTTGTGCATTTCCCGTGATTGATTGTGGTTCCATTGCTTGTGTTCTTGCTGTGGGTAGAGCCGGGAGACGAGTTCGTGAACGAGGAACCTGTTGAGTACGCTTACGAGGATCAAGCTTGCGACAACTCTAAGAACCTTACAGGCAAGATGACCATACCCTCGAAATCATTTCTATCTTTGCTTTGCTAGTTGTTCGCTCTATTCTGCTATGCCGCGCTACCTACCACTTGCTATATCATGCCTCCCACATTGCCTTGTCAAGCCTCTAACCATCCTTTCGTAGCAAACCGTTGTTTGGCTAAGTTACCACTTTTGCTCAGCCCTTCTTATAGCATTGCTAGTTGCAGGTGAAGTTGAAGTTGGTTCCATGTTGGAACATGGATATTTTGGAATATCACAATATCTCTTATTTTATTAATGCATATATATATTTGGTAAAGGGTGGAAGGCTCGGCCTTATGCCTGGTGTTTTGTTCCACTCTTGCCGCCCTAGTTTCCGCCATACCGGTATTATGTTCCTTGAGTTTGCGTTCCTTACGCGGTTGGGTGATTTATGGGACCCCCTTGACAGTTCGCCTTGAATAAAACTCCTCCAGAAAGGCCCAACCTTGGTTTTACCATTTGCTACCTAAGCCTTTTCCCTTGGGTTTTCGCGAGCCCGAGGGTCATCTTTATTTAACCCCCCGGGCCAGTGCTCCTTAGAGTGTTGGTCCGAACCGAGCAGCCTGCGGGGCCACCTTGGGGAAACTCGGGGCCTGGTTTTACTCGTAGCTTGACTTATCCGGTGTGCCCTGAGAACGAGATATGTGCAGCTCCTATCGGGATTTGTCGGCACATCGGGCGGCTTTGCTGGTCTTGTTTTACCGTTGTCGAAATGTCTTGTAAACCGGGATTCCGAGACTGATCGGGTCTTTCCGGGAGAAGGTTTATCCTTCGTTGACCGTGAGAGCTTATGATGGGCTTAGTTGGGACACCCCTGCAGGGTATTATCTTTCGAAAGCCGTGCCCGCGGTTATGAGGCAGATGGGAACTTGTTAATGTCCGGTTGTAGAGAACTTGTCACTTGACTTAATTAAAATACATCAACCGTGTGTGTAGCCGTGATGGTCTCTTCTCGGCGGAGTCCGGGAAGTGAACACGGTTTGAGTTATGCATGAACGTAAGTAGTTTCAGGATCACTTCTTGATCATTTCTAGCTTCGCGACCGTTGCGTTGCTTCTCTTCTCGCTCTCATATGCGTATGTTAGCCACCATATATGCTTAGTGCCTGCTGCAGCTCCACCTCATTACACCATCCTTTCCTATAAGCTTAAATAGTCTTGATCTCGCGGGTGTGAGATTGCTCAGTCCTCGTGACTCACAGATTCTACCAAAACAGTTGCAGGTGCCGATGATGCCAGTGCAGATGGCGCAACCGAGCTCAAGTGGGAGTTCGACGAGGAACGTGGTCGTTACTATGTTTCTTTTCCTGATGATCAGTAGTGGAGCCCAGTTGGGATGATCGGGGATCTAGCATTTGAGGTTATCTTATTTTCATTTGAATTTGACTGTAGTCGGTCTATGTGTGGATTTTGGATGATGTATGAATTATATTTATGTATTGTGTGAAGTGGCGATTGTAAGCCAACTCTCGTTATCCCATTCTTGTTCATTACATGGGATTGTGTGAAGATGACCCTTCTTGTGACAATACCACAATGCGGTTATGCCTCTAAGTCGTGCCTCGGCACGTGGGAGATATAGCCGCACCGTGGGCATTACAATTTGGTAATCAGAGCCATCCCCGACTTAGGAGCCCCCTGGTTGATCGAATCGCTGGCGTTGTTGAGTCTAGAACCAAAATGTTTTGAGTCTTAGGATTATATATATCAGAGAGTAGGATTCTTTTTACTCCTCAGTCCCTTCGTCGCTCTGGTGAGGCCTCCTGACGTAGAAGTTTTGACTCTTCTCTCCTCAAATTTCACTAATTTTTTTTAGGATCACGCGGGTATCTTAGAATCGTTCCGATGGTTTTGTGACAAGAACATTGTTCTTGGTGCCTCCTGACATTTAGGGGTTGTGGCAGTGTCCCAGGGAGTTGAGCTCCGAGGTGTTGTCGTCACAATTTTATCGTTGCAGTTCTGGAATACCTGAGTTTCGCCGACATTGAAAATCTCTTTTATGCAGTTGTTGGTGAGATCACCTCGACGCCACCCAGTACTGGGGCGGGAGTTCGGGAGTATTGCCATAACTCGTATAACGGATGCTTTTCGAAGGTTGAGGTACACGATTTTCGAAGGTTTCTTGGTTATGTGTTGACAGATGGATACAGCTGGATCTAGGGATTGCTAGTTTGGGTGATATATTTTGTGTCCCCTGTATCCCCTACACCAGATTGCATAACCAGAAAGTTTCGGGAGTTTATAGGTGGGATTCAAGTAGCTCTTAGCATTTCTTCCCGCAGATATTTGGTTTGTGATTGGGTAATCCTTACCACTTATTTGTTCCACTCGTACCTTTTTATTTTATTCATCAATATCTTATCAAGTGGCTTCTCACCTTAATGGAAGTGTGATGATTTACTATGGAATTCATTCGTTCATCCTCGTTCGAATGTTTATTGTGAAGACTATATGTTGCAATTTCTATTCGTTGATTCAAATCGTCTATCTGTCTATCAAGATGCTAACGGATGTCACCCTCTTCAGGATGGCTCCGCCAACGCGTCAGAATCCGGAACGCAATGATGGGAGTCAGGCGAACCCTCCGCCACCACCTCCGCCTCTGGAGGCATGGCAAGCTATCATGGCAGCCACAAACGCCAATGCTCAGATGATTTTGCAACTCTTGCAAGAACGCACCCAAGGGCAAGGCAATCAAGGAAATCAAGGCCAAGGCAAAAATCAGCCTCACTTCGCTACCCTCAAGCAGTTTCTCGCAAATCAGCCCAAGTCTTTCAGCTACTGTGCTGAGGCCACAGATGCCGATGATTGGCTCGTGGACATCAACAAGCATTTTGAATGTAGCAATGTCAGGCCTGAGGACTTTGTCAAGTTCACTTCTTTTCAACTCAAGGATCAAGCTGCCGAGTGGTATCAACAATACAAAGATTCCAGAGGAGGTCGTGTGATTACCTGGGATGATTTCAGCCGAGATTTCAAAGCTCACCACATTCCACAAAGTGTTGTTGAGAGTAAGCATGAGGAGTTCCGCAATCTTAAGCAAGGCAGCATTTCCGTGTATCAATACAATACTCAGTTTCAGAAACTCGCTCGCTTCGCTAAGTAAGACGTTCCTGATGAAAAGAGCATGATCTATCAATTTAGAGGTGGCCTTAGAGAAGATCTGCAATCGCCTCTCGTGCTTTTTGAGCCGACCAAGTATGATGATTTCTACCATATGGCACTGAAGCAAGAGGCTGCTCAGCTCAAGTGTGAGGCTTCTAAGAAGAGAGTCAGGGACATAGTTCAGTCTTCTTCTTCCTCACTAGTGGCTGCTAAGCAACAGAAGTTCTGGTTGCCTCCTCCTCCGTTTCGTCAGCCTTACCAGCAGAAGAACAAAGGTGGCCATGGATCTTCCCACTCATCCAACCCTGGCTATCAGAACAAGTCTCAGAATCAAGTTCCAAAATCGAATGCTCCTTATCATCGTCCACTCTCAGAGGTGACTTGCAACAAGTGTCAGCAGAAAGGTCACTATGCTAACAAATGCTTCAACCAAAGGCGCCTTCCGCCTCCTCCTCCTGTGAGATCTTCCAGCAATGCAGTGGTCAAGCATAATCCCAAGTCTGCAAAGGTGAACATGATGAATGCAGCTCAAGCGGAGGAATCTACTGATGTGATAATGGGTAATATCTCAGTTAATGATATTCCTGCAAAAGTCTTATTTGATACTGGTGCTTCGCTTTGTTTCATGTCAAGACCGTTTTTTGCCAAGCATGAATTCACTTGTTCACATCTGGGTAAACCCATGGATGTCGTTTCTCCGGGTAAACGTTTGAGTTCTAGTTTGGTGGTTCCGGATGTTTCCATCAAGATGGGAAACTATAAATTTCTGTCTTCTCCAATTGTTCTTGGTGACTCGGACATTGATCTAATTCTCGGGATGGACTGGCTTTCTAAGCACAAGGCTCAACTTGATTGTGCTGCCAGGGAAATTCAATTGACACACTCTTCTGAGGATGTTATCATCTATGCCCCTCGTGATGAAACTATTCGGTTGTTTTCTCTCAATGAGAAGGGCGAGTTGAATGCTATTTCTCAAATTCCAGTCGTTTGTGAGTATCAAGATGTCTTTCCAGAAGAGCTTCCGGGTATGCCTCCTCACCGGCCAGTTGAGTTCGTTATCGATCTTGAGCCTGGCACTGAACCCGTTTGCAAGCGTCCATATAAGCTTGGACCCAAGGAGCTGAAGGAATTCAAGAAACAGCTCGATGAACAAGAGCGTCTGGGTTTGATCAGACCAAGTTCATCTCCATGGGGTTGTGGTGTTGTTTTTGTCCAGAAGAAGGATGGCACGGACCGACTTTGTGTCGACTACCGTCCATTGAACAAGAAGACAATCAAGAACAAGTATCCACTTCCCAACATCAATGAGTTATTTGAGCAACTCAAAGGTGCTAAAGTATTCTCCATGCTTGACCTCCGGATGGGTTATCATCAGATTCGCATTCGTGAAGAAGATATTCCCAAGACAGCATTCAGAACAAGCTTTGGTTCTTATGAATATACTGACATGTCTTCCGGCCTTGTCAATGCTCCTCCAACATTCTCTCGGATGATGAATTTCATCTTCAACCCCTATACCAATGAATTCGTCCTGGTGTATCTCGATGATATCTTGGTCTTCTCCAAGAATAAGAAGGATCATGCCAAACATTTGCGATTGGTGCTCGACAAGCTCAGAGAGTATCAATTCTATGCGAAGTTTTCCAAATGTGAGTTTTGGCTCGATGAAGTTCTTTACCTTGGTCATATCATCTCTGCCAAGGGCATCACTGTTAATCCCGAGAAGGTGTCTGCAATTGTGAATTGGGAACCTCCTCAGAATGTCAAGCAGCTTCGCAGTTTTCTTGGTCTTGCAAGCTATTGCCGAAGATTCGTTGAGAATTTCTCTAAGATTGCAAAGCCTCTTTCCAACCTCCTCCAGAAGCATGTGAAGTATGTCTGGTCTCCTGAGTGTGACGTTGCTTTCAACACTCTCAAAGAGAAACTCGTCACAGCTCCTGTCTTGACTCCTCCTGACGAATCCAAGCCATTCGAAGTTTTCTGTGATGCTTCTCTTCAAGGTCTCGGTGCTGTGTTAATGCAAGAGAAGAAAGTTGTGGCCTATACCTCTCGTCAGTTGAAGCCCAACGAAAAGAACTACCCCACTCACGATCTTGAGTTGGCGGCAGTTGTCCATGCATTAATAACATGGAGACATCTCTTGTTGGGAAGGACAGTGGACATTTTCACCGATCACAAGAGTCTCAAATACATCTTCACTCAGCCCAACCTCAACCTCAGGCAAACTCGATGAGTCAAAATGATTCAAGAGTACAATTCGAGTATTGAATATACTCTAGGCAAGGCCAATGTCATTGCAGATGCTTTGAGCAGGAAGGCTTATTGCAACAGCTTAATCCTCAAGCCATTTCAACCGGACCTTTGTGAAGCTTTCCGCAAGCTGAATCTCCAAGTTGTTCCTCAAGGCTTTCTTGCCAACCTCATAGTCTCTCCTACTTTGGAAGATAAAATTCGTGAGGCACAACTCATGGATACCATGGTGAAGAAGGTGAAACATGGTATCGACAAGGGTCTTTCCAAATACAAGTGCTATCACATTGATGACAGAGACACTTTATTCTTCGAGGACCGGATTGTGGTTCCTAAAGGTGATCTAAGGAAAGTCATTATGAACGAGACGCACAATTCTCTTCTTTCCATTCATCCTGGAAGTACGAAGATGTACCATGACCTCAAGCAGTCGTATTGGTGGACTCGAATGAAGTGAGAAATCGCTCAATTCGTGAATGAATGTGATGTCTGTCGAAGGGTGAAAGCAGAACACCAACGACCAGCTGGTCTCCTCCAACCTCTTGCTATACCAGAATGGAAGTTTGATCATATCAAAATGGACTTCGTGACTGGATTTCCCAAGTCCAAGCGCGGAAATGATGCTATCTTCGTTGTCATCGACAAGCTTACTAAAGTGGCTCATTTCCTTCCAATCAAAGAATCTATCACAGCAGCTCAGTTGGCAGAGCTATACACCTCCAGGATTGTCTCCTTGCACGGCATTCCACAATTGATATCTTTAGATCATGGAAGCATCTTCACGTATAAGTTCTGGGACTCCTTCCAGAAAGCCATGGGCACCAACATTCGCTTCAGCACAGCCTTCCATCCTCAAACTAGTGGCCAAGTCGAGCGAGTCAATCAAATCCTTGAAGATATGCTCAGGGCTTGTGTCATTTCCTTTGGAATGAAATGGGAAGATTTTCTTCCATATGCCGAATTCTCCTACAACAACAGCTTCCAAGCGAGTTTGGGCAAGGCCCCATTCGAGATTCTCTATGGCAGAAAGTGTCGTACTCCTCTCAATTGGTCAGAGACTGGTGAACGCCAACTTCTTGGCAACAACTTAATCACAGAAGCTGAAGAAATGTGTAAAGTCATCCGTGAAAATCCGAAAGCCGCGCAATCGCGCCAGAAGAGTTACTATGATAGCAAGCACCGTGACTTGGCTTTCGAGATCGGAGACCATGTCTACCTCCACGTCGCTCCAATGAAAGACACTCGTCGCTTCGGTATCAAAGGGAAGCTTGACCCTAGATATGTGGGTCCTTTCAAGATCATTGGCAAAAGAGGCGACCTCGCCTATCAACTTGAGCTTCCCTCCAACTTCGCGAACGTGAACGATGTGTTCCACGTGTCACAGCTTCGCAAGTGCGTCAAGACTCCTGAGCGCACCATCAACTTCGAAGAGATTGACCTCCAAGAAGATCTGTCTTACCATGAGCACCCCGTTGCTATTCTTGAAGAAAATGAGCGCAAGACTCGCAACAAGTCAATCAAATTCCTGAAAGTGAAGTGGTCGCACCATTCCGACCGAGAAGCCACCTGGGAACGCGAGGACCACCTCCGTTCCGAATATCCGGAGTTCTTTCAGTCCTAGATCTCGGGACGAGATCCTCTCGTAGTGGTGGAGTGTTGTAACACCCCGGATATAACTTTCCATATTTGTAACTCCAACTCTTGCCATTTTCGGCTATGTGTTATGATATTCCCTTCGTGGTCGGGTTTTGTTTTTCGTTTTGCATCTTGTTCATCTCATGCATCTCATATCATGTCATCATGTGCATCTCATTTGCAGACGTGTTCGTCTCATGCATCCGAGCATTTTCCCCGTTGTCCGTTTTGCTATCCGACACTCCCACGTGCACCGACGCACCCCTCTTGTTTCTTTTAGTGAGCGGGTGTTGAACGTTTTCGGAATGGACCGAGTCTTGTCAAGTGGCCTTCGTATACCACCGGCAGACCAACTGTCAAGTTTCGTTCCATTTGGAGGTCGTTTGATGCTCCAATGGTGAACCGGGTAACCGCAAAAGCCTTTTGGGTGTTGCAGAAAAAACCCCTCCAAACAGCCCAATAACCCATCCAAGTGACCTCCATGCTCTAGGTTTTTTGATCACGATCGTGTGGGCGAAAACCGTGCCTCATTTGGACTCTCCTAGCTCCCTATGCCTATATAAACACCTCCCCCTCCGAAATCCCGGGTCCAAACCCTAGCAAAATCGCCCCCGCCGCCACCAGACGCGTCCGTCCCGCGCCGGATAAAATGCGCCGCCGCCCCGAGCCAATCGCCCGCTGCCACGTGGCC
>NC_057802.1:414307133-414331604 GCF_018294505.1 Triticum aestivum | reverse complement strand
CCCGCCCGATTTTTCTCGTCCTGATAATTTTGCATTATATGCTCCTGTTCATCGCATCATATCTCATCGCATACTGCCCCGTTTTACGTGCATGATATATTGAAATGTTCGTCTCGAGATGGTCTTCATTTTGTTCCATTGTGCCATGCTCGTTTGAGTCCATCTTGATGTTTACTGCTGTTACTTATTAGAACTTGGTGATTTGTTATTTTTGTTGCAATTGATGTGTGCATCTTATGGGCATGAGCTCTACAGGTGTTTTGATCTATGCCATGCTATCTTTACAGAGGTGTATGCCATGTATTTTTGTGATCTCTGTGGTGACTAGCACAAGCATGCAAACTAGGCTTCGTGATGTTTCTGTTTTCATGGACTTGGGATTTTCACTGTCTGTTTCTGCTGTTATTTTGTTGCCACGTATTCATGTCTCTACAGAGAGATCCATGCTTATTTTGGGCATGTTCAGTAAGGGTGTTTTGTATATATAGTTGTGCTTTTGCCATCCATGCCCCTGTTTGCAATTATGGAGTGCCCTAGCATGTCTTAATCTTGCTCTACTTTTGCTATAAAATATTTCTGGTAGAATGTTAACATGATATTCAATTTTGTCAAGTTTGTTGTAGTTGATCCAGACATGCTATGAACTTGCCATCTTGTTGTAGGTATGCTTGTTTTGTCATGCATTGCTTTGTGATGAGTGAACCAAGCTCACCAAGATGCCTTCATAATTCTGTTTACTGCCATGCTCCGTTTTCTGCTAAGACTGAAACCTGTTAACGAAACTTGCTATGTTTACATGGGTGCCATCATATCTTCTGATCCTTTTTGGCTTATGGTCAGTAAGGGACTTTTGTTCTATACATTTAGTAGATTCATTCCATGCCTTGTTTTGCTATGTTAATTTCCTTTAGCATGTGTTTTGCTTGCTCTGAACATTGCTACCTGATGCTGTTTCTGCCATGTCCAGTATTTTTACTAAGTCTGTGAACCTGATATCTTTTGCACTTTTGCCATGCTTCTATGAACCTGTTATGGTGTGATCTAGCCGTAGCTCAGTGTTCATCGTTTGTCAACCATCTCCTGTAGATTACTGTCATATGCTTTGTTGCTATGTTGGGCTGATGTAGCATAGTTACTTGTTGCATTCTAAGTGCTATCATTCTGTTAGTCGCAGAATCGTGTCATTCTTATTTTGCTTGCCATTTGCAAACCGTGCATCCGTTTCCGGTGATCTTTATATCGATTTCAACCGAAATCATCTCATCTTTCCAGTGGCATACTTGGTTTGCCAACTTACTACCTTGTTCATCCTTTTTCTTCCGGAGCACGCATACGCATCGCATATCATTCATGTGTTGCATCATGTCGCTTGTGCATTTCCCGTGATTGATTGTGGTTCCATTGCTTGTGTTCTTGCTGTGGGTAGAGCCGGGAGATGAGTTCGTGAATGAGGAACCTGTTGAGTACGCTTACGAGGATCAAGCTTTCGACAACTCTGAGAACCTTGCAGGCAAGATGACCATACCCTCGAAATCATTTCTATCTTTGCTTTGCTAGTTGTTCGCTCTATTCTGCTATGCTGCGCTACCTACCACTTGCTATATCATGCCTCCCATATTGCCTTGTCAAGCCTCTAACTATCCTTTCCTAGCAAACCGTTGTTTGGCTAAGTTACCGCTTTTGCTCAGCCCTTCTTATAGCGTTGCTAGTTGCAGGTGAAGTTGAAGTTGGTTCCATGTTGGAACATGGATATTTTGGAATATCACAATATCTCTTATTGTATTAAAGCATATATATATTTGGTAAAGGGTGGAAGGCTCGGCCTTATGCCTGGTGTTTTGTTCCACTCTTGCCGCCCTAGTTTCCGTCATACCAGTATTATGTTCCTTGAGTTTGCGTTCCTTACGCGGTTGGGTGATTTATGGGACCCCCTTGACAGTTCACCTTGAATAAAACTCCTCCAGCAAGGCCCAACCTTGGTTTTACCATTTGCCACCTAAGCCTTTTCCCTTGGGTTTTCGCGAGCCCGAGGGTCATCTTTATTTAACCCCCCCGGGCCAGTGCTCCTTCGAGTGTTGGTCCGAACCGAGCAGCCTGCGGGGCCACCTCGGGGAAACTCGAGGCCTGGTTTTACTCGTAGCTTGACTTATCCGGTGTGCCCTGAGAACGAGATATGTGCAGCTCCTATCGGGATTTGTCGGCACATCGGGCGGCTTTGCTGGTCTTGTTTTACCATTGTTGAAATGTCTTGTAAACCGGTATTCCGAGACTGATCGGGTCTTTCCGGGAGAAAGTTTATCCTTCGTTGACCATGAGAGCTTATGATGGGCTAAGTTGGGACACCCCTGCAGGGTATTATCTTTCAAAAGCCGTGCCCGCGGTTATTACGCAGATGGGAATTTTTTAATGTCTGGTTGTAGAGAACTTGTCACTTGACTTAATTAAAATACATCAACCGTGTGTGTAGCCGTGATGGTCTCTTCTCGGCGGAGTCCGGGAAGTGAACACGGTTTGAGTTATGCATAAACATAAGTAGTTTCAGGATCACTTCTTGATCATTTCTAGCTTCACGACCGTTGCGTTGTTCTCTTCTCGCTCTCATATGCATATGTTAGCCACCATATATGCTTAGTGCCTGCTGCAGCTCCAGCTCATTACACCATCCTTTCCTATAAGCTTAAATAGTCTTGATCTCGCGGGTGTGAGATTGCTGAGTCCTCGTCACTCACAGATTCTACCAAAACAGTTGCAGGTGCCGATGATGCCAGTGCAGATGACGCAACCGAGCTCAAGTGAGAGTTCGACGAGGAACGTGGTCGTTACTATGTTTCTTTTCATGATGATCAGTAGTGGAGCCCAGTTGGGACGATCGGGGATCTAGCATTTGAGGTTATATTATTTTCATTTGAATTTGACCGTAGTCGGTCTATGTGTGGATTTTGGATGATGTATGAATTATATTTATGTATTGTGTGAAGTGGCGATTGTAAGCCAACTCTCGTTATCCCATTCTTGTTCATTACATGGGATTGTGTGAAGATGACCCTTCTTGCAACAATACCACAATGCGGTTATGCCTCTAAGTCGTTCCTCGACACATGGGAGATATAGCCGCACCGTGGGCATTACACCTAACCACCGCTACAGTATTATCGAGATGGACTATGGTGGAGGGGGGCACCGCACACGGCTAAAAGATCAAACGATCAATTGTTGTGTCTGTAGGGTGCCCTTCTGCCCCCGTATATAAAGGAGAAAGGGGGGAGGTGCGGCCGGCCAGGAGGGGGCGCGCCAGGAGGAGTCCTACTCCCACCGGGAGTAGGACTCCCTCCCTTTTCCTTGTTGGATTAGGAGAAGAGGGGGACAGAGGTGGAGGATAAGAAGGAAAGGGGGGCGCCGCCCCCCTCTGCTTGTCCTATTCGGACTAGGGGGCGGGGCGCGTGGCCCTTGCCTTGGCCGCCTCTCCTCTTCACCACTAAGGCCCACTATGGCCAATTAACCCCCGGGGGTTCCGGTAACCCCTCTAGTACTCCGGTAAAATCCCGATTTCACCCGGAACACTTCCGATATCCAAATATAGGCTTCCAATATATCAATCTTCATGTCTCGACCATTTCGAGACTCCTCGTCATGTCCGTGATCACATCCGGGACTCCGAACAACCTTCGGTACATCAAAACATATAAACTCATAATATAACTGTCATCGAAACGTTAAGCGTGCGGACCCAACGGGTTCGAGAACTATGTAGACATGACCGAGACACGTCTCCGGTCAATAACCAATAGCGGAACCTGGATGCTCATATTGGCTCCCACATATTCTACGAAGATCTTTATCGGTCAGACCGCATAACAACATACGTTGTTCCCTTTGTCATCGGTATGTTACTTGCCCGAGATTCGATCGTCGGTATCTCAATACCTAGTTCAATCTCGTTACCGGAAAGTCTCTTTACTCGTTCCGTAATACATCATCCCGCAACTAACTCATTAGTTTCAATGCTTGCAAGGCTTAAGTGATGTGCATTATCGAGTGGGCCCAGAGATACCTCTTCGGCAATCGGAGTGAAAAATCCTAATCTCGAAATACGCCAACCCAACAAGTACCTTCGGAGACACCTGTAGAGCACCTTTATAATCACCCAGTTACCTTGTGATGTTTGGTAGCACACAAAGTGTTCCTCCGGGAAACGGGAGTTGCATAATCTCATAGTCATAGGAACATGTATAAGTCATGAAGAAAGCAATAGCAACATACTAAACGATCGAGTGCTAAGCTAACGGAATGGGTCAAGTCAATCACATCATTCACCTAATGATGTGATACCGTTAATCAAATGACAACCTGTTGAGGATATAGACCTTAGAGTCACCCACCAGGAGGGGCCGGGTTACTCATATGGTCATTGCCAGAAGCCCGGTGCCAAGCTTGAAGACGGTGGGCCAAAGATGGGCTTAAGACCCGGATATGGCTTAAGGCCCGTAGTTACAATCATTATCATGGTAGAACTTGTAGTGTAAGGCAAGAATAGTTGAGAGTCCGAGCCGGACACTCTTATGAGCCGGCCGGGACTCTGAGAGCTGCTGGGCGTCAGCCTCCCTATATAAAGGGACGACCCGGCAGTGGTTTAGAGACAAGAAAAGATCTCATCGAGAGCCAGGCATAGCAGTTAAGCTCCCTGGTCATCGAAACCCTAATCAATACCACCTCAAACTGGACGTAGGCTTTTACCTTCACCGTAAGGGGCCGAACCAGTATAAACCCTCGTGTTCCTTGTCCCACTTAACCCCTTCAAGCTTCCTAGTTGCGATAGCTCCACGACTAAGTCCTAGTTCGAGGACATCTGCCGTGCCAATTCCACGACAGTTGGCGCCCACCGTGGGGCTGGCGCACGGTGGATTTGAGTTCTTGAAGGGCAGCTTCGAAGGGCTCAAGGGATACGCTGTGGGCCGAATGACCAAGAGTCGTCGCGGCAAGCTCTACATTGACGATGCAAAATGGGGCCCCGACGCCGGCTCAATTGAGTACGGGTACCGGGTCCCCTTCGGCGGAATTCATGTTTTCATTGGCAAGATTGGTGAGCCGGGCCCTGAGCCGGATCTCTGCACCGATCTCATCGAGACGGCTCAGCGTGCACGACCCGCCCGGGCCCGGCCTGCCTTAAGGCATGCTTTTGTGGGATGTATCCATGGAGGGCCCTCTGATCGATCTGGATCTGGTGATGAGACGGCCGCCGGCTCTGACGACGAGTCGTCCACCGATGAGTCAAATTCATTGTATCAACTTCAAGATGGCAGGCTCATGGGTTGTTCCGATGGTGACGGTATTCCAGACCCGTTTGAGCCGCCAAGTCAGGTTGGAGTCTTTATGGCCGGTGCACAGCCTGTTCAGAACCCTGCTGCTGGAGCAGGAAACCCGGTGCCCTCGCCGGCTCAGGTGCTAATGGATCTCACGGACAAGATGACGGCCCTGTTAACCGCCACGGTTGACCCGGCGGATCAAGCTCAGCATGATGCGGAGGTGGCGCAGTTAAAGTTGGATCTAGTGAAGGCTAAGGAGGATCTGGCAGCAGAAGGGATCGGGATGGCTGCGAAAAGGGCGGCTCTCGACGCCCAAACCCAGTTGATTCAAGCGCAGTCCTTCCGGCTCACGATGGATCAAAACGCGTCCAATGAGGTCCTGAGAAGGAGGCATCAAAAGGCCCAATCTCGACTCCCTCCGGTTTACGATCCACGAAACCTCTTCAACACGCCAGGTGCAGGGTCTAGTAACCCGCCGGGGGTCATAGTGCCCGGGTCTGAGACCCCTATTCAGCCACAAGTGATGGGGCCTCCCCAGATGCCCCCCGCCCCGCCTCAGTACGTGCCAATACCACCGGGTCATTATGCCAACCCGCTGGAGAACATGGTCACCGCGGCAGCACGGCTGGCGGCTCTCCCAATTGACAGCAACTCTCCGACGACTATTGAAACCCGCCGGGTCAGGGAACTCCTTCAGACGGCACTGGCACAGCAAGAGGCATACTCCTACAGCCGGGACAGGATCCACTCGACCCCTCGTCCAGGCCGGAGCCCGAGTTACAGCAGACACATGGTCTCAGCGACCGGCTCAAGTAACGTCCGACGCCAAGACCCGCCCCCTGGCCATGGCCCGGCCCATAACGGAGCTTTTCACGCAGCAGGCCAAGATAGAGCGCGGCAAGAGGCGGAATAGGTGCCTCAGTTGATGGCTTACCAGACTCCCCCGGCTTATCCGACGACTTCCGTCGACGTGGGTATCCCTACAAGGACTGGGGGTGTCCCTTGTTTAGTGCCAGCTATCCGCAATGAACGTCTACCCAAGGACTTCAAGGGCCCTAGGAAGGTGCCTAATTACACGGCAGACTTACAACCCGCAGCCTGTATCGAGAGTTATGAGATGGCTATGGAACTGCTGGAGGTCAGTGAAGCGGCCATGGCTAAGTACTTCACCATGATGTTAGATGGGACTGCCCGCACTTGGTTGAAAGGGATACCACCGAATTCCATTGGGTCTTGGGCTGAGCTGAAGGCCCGGTTCATCCAAAACTTCAAGGATACCTGTAGGAAGTCTATGTCAATTGTGGATTTGACTAACTGCAAGCAGCAGGAGGGTGAGTCTACGACACATTGGGTTCGCCAGGTTAAGGAGATAATACATTCCTCGGATAAGATGGATGCCGGCTCTGCAGTCTTAATGTTGGAGCAGAATTGTCGTTTTGTGCCCCTGAAGATGAAACTCGGGCGGCTTAAGCGCGACTGCAATGATATGGGTACACTGATGGCGGCTCTTGTCAAGTACGCCGATTCTGATGGTACCAAGGACCCCGCTTCAGATGATGAAAGGACAGGGAAGGGAAAGAAGAATGGCAATGGCAAGGGTCCTCAGCATAACCCGGGAAACCAAGGAGGAGGCAAGCGCAAGGCCGATGGCAGCCTAGAGTTTGTAGCCAACGCCAACTCACAAGGTAATAGCCAGCGACGCAAGGGGAGGCCCCCTCCCCGAGGCGGCGGGTCAGGCCCGACGCTGGAGCAACTGTTGAATGAGCCTTGTCCAAGGCATGGCTCTAGAGAGAAGCCAGCATCTCATCTATGGAAGGATTGTGCAATCATGAAGGCCTTTAAGAATTACAATGGCCCGGGCGGCGGCTCAGGCGCCGGCGGCTTTCATGGCCCGGGCGGCGGCTCAAATTCTAACCCTCAGAACGGTCAAGGGGGCTTTAATCAGCAGTCTGGCCAGGGTCATCAACAGCAGCAGGGAGGTTATCAGACCAATCCAAAGCAGCTTAGCGGTGGACAGTATCATGTGTTTACCACCAGTCTGTGTAAGCGAGATCAAAAGCTTCATAAGAGGGCTGTGAACGCTGTTGAGCCGGCGGTTCCACGCTACTTACGGTGGTCTGAGCAGCCTATAGTGTGGAGTAGGGAGGATCACCCTCCCCGGGTGGATAATCCAGGTCACTTGGCCCTGGTGGTGGCTCCTCAGGTGGGAGGATATAAGTTCACTAAGGTGCTCATGGATGGAGGCAGCAGCATCAACATCCTCTATTATGAGACGTTCCGTCGTATGGGGTTGATTGACAAGAACCTCAGCCAGTCAAACACTATCTTCCATGGTGTGGTACCTGGTAAGTCAGCTTATCCAGTCGTCAAGATCGAGTTGGAAGTGGCCTTTGGAGATGAGAACAACTACAGGATGGAAAAATTGACCTTTGAGGTGGTCAAGATAAGAAGTCCGTACCATGCCATATTCGGGCGGCCGGCTTACGCCAAGCTCATGGCACGGCCGTGTTACGTATATTTACAGCTCAAGATGCCGGGTCATAATGGGACCATTACGGTTCACGGCAGCCGGAAGGTGGCCTTGGAATGTGAGGAAGGCGATGTAGCTTATGCAGAATCTGTTTGTGCAACAGAGGAGTTGAAGTTTTACAAAGACAATGTTGACCCAACAGATATGACCTCTCTGAAAAAGCCGACTACGGAGCATGAGACGGCAATGAAATTTAAGTCGGCTGATGAGACTAAACTTGTTGATTTCATTCCAGGAGATTCATCTCAGCAGTTTAGCATCAGTGCCAATTTGGATCCAAAATAGGAAAGCGCGCTCATCGAGTTCATCCGTGAGAATAGGGACATCTTCGCATGGAAACCTTCTGACATGCCAGGTGTACCTAGAGAACTCGCTGAGCACACTCTCAATGTTGATCCGAAATTTAAGCCGGTCAGGCAGTTCCTTCGGCGGTTCAATGAGGAGAGGCGGAAAGCTATTGGTGAAGAGGTGGCCCGGCTCTTGGCGGCCGGGTTTATTGTTGAAGTCTTTCACCCAGAGTGGTTAGCTAACCCGGTGCTCGTGCTCAAGAAGAATGGCACTTGGCGGATGTGTGTGGACTACACGGACTTAAACAAAGCGTGTCCGGCTGATCCTTTTGCCCTTCCCCGTATTGATCAAATTATTGATGCTACGGCGGGTTGTGCGCGCTTAAGTTTCTTGGATGCTTATTCCGGATATCATCAGATTAAAATGGCAGTTAAGGACCAGGAGAAGACGGCGTTCATCACTCCCTTTGGAGCCTTCTGCTATGCATCTATGCCCTTTGGACTCAAGTGTGCACAGGCGACTTATTAGCGTTGCGTGCAGAACTGTCTTCATAACCAGATTGGGCGCAATGTTCATGATTATGTGGACGATATTGTGGTTAAATCTATAAAGGAGGAAACCCTGATAGATGATTTGAGGGAAACCTTTGATAATCTCCGAGTTTACAAGATGATGCTTAACCCGGCCAAGTGCGTGTTTGGTGTTCCTGCAGGCAAACTCTTGGGTTTCTTGGTTTCTGACAGAGGCATTGAAGCTAACCCGGAGAAGATCAAGGCCATCACCTCCCTGGCTAAGCCGGCGTGTATAAATGATGTTCAGCGCTTGGCGGGTCGCATCGCTGCGTTAAGCCGGTTTATAAGCCGTTTGGGTGAGAAGGTCATGCCATTATATCAGTTAATGAAGAAAACTGATAACTTTGTCTGGAATGATGCAGCTAATACTGCCTTTGAGGATTTGAAGAAGCAGCTGGTAGAGCCCCTAGTCCTTGCTGCTCCGGTTGATAAAGAGCCCTTATTACTATATGTGGCGGCAAACACACGAGCTGTCAGTGTGGCTGTGGTGGTGGAGCGCAAGGAAGAGGGTAAGGAGCATCCGGTTCAGCGGCCGGTTTATTATGTCAGCGAAGTGCTCATTGAGTCCAAGCAGCGGTATCCGCATTGGCAGAAGCTTGTTTATGGTGTGTTCATGGCGAGCCGGAAGCTTAAGCATTATTTCCAGGGTCATCCCATCACTGTGGTCAGTTCTGCCCCTCTTGGTGATATCATTCAAAACAAAGAAGCCACAGGGAGGGTGGCTAAGTGGGCTATAGAGCTCGGACCCCATGGTCTGAAATATGTGCCACGCACTGCTGTTAAATCTCAGGCCTTGGTGGATTTCATCAATGATTGGACAGAGTCACAAGTGCCCGAGCAAAAGCCGGATAACACATACTGGACTATTCACTTTGATGGGTCCAGGCAGTTGGAGGGCTCGGGGGCTGGAGTCGTGTTGGCTTCCCCTAAAGGTGACAAGTTCCATTATGTGCTACAGTTGATGTTTCCTTGCACTAACAACGCGGCTGAGTACGAGGCCTTGCTCCATGGTCTTCGGATGGCTAAAGAGATGAGCTTGAGCCGGGTAAGGTGCTTCGGCGACTCAGACTTGGTGGCTCAACAAGTATCAGGAAAATGGGATTCCAAAGACCCTCTCATGGCGGCTTATCGCCGCGAAGTTGATGCCATTGCTGGGCACTTTCAGGGTTACCAAGTGGAGCACATCGATCGCAGGAAGAACGAGGCGACTGATGCTTTAAGCCGGCTGGGCTCTCAGCGAAAACCGGTGTCGCCTAATACTTTCCTGGACGTCCTGTATAGCCCTTCTGTTAAGTTGCCTACAGAGGAAGACTTGGCTGTCCCTGACCCGGAGGCACGACTGGTGGCGGCTCTCCACATCATACCGGATTGGACAGTACCTTATTTGGCTTACATGACCTGGGGAGAGTTGCCTGAGGATGAAACTCTGGCCCGGCAAGTAACCCGGCGGGCTAAGTCAATGATTGTTATCAATGGCGAGTTGCATCACCGTAGTGTTACAGGAGCGTTTCAGCGTTGTGTCTCCCCTGAGGAAGGTCAAGAGATCTTGCGTGAGATTCATGAAGGGGATTGTGGCCATCACGTCGGCTCAAAGTCTCCTGTGGCCAAGGCTTTTCGCCATGGTTTTTATTGGCTGACGGCTCATGCTGATGCGGAGGACTTGGTCAGTAAATGTGATGGTTGCCAAAGGTTCTCGCGACGGGCTCATGTGCCGGCTCAGGAGCTGAGGATGATCCCAATTACTTGGCCCTTTGCGGTCTGGGGGCTTGATATGGTTGGGCCTTTTAAAAGGTCCAAAGATAAGAAGACCCACCTCTTGGTGGCAGTTGACAAATTTACCAAGTGGGTAGAAGCAGAGCCAGTTAGCAAGTCTGATGCAGCCACGGCAGTTCAGTTTATGAAAAAGGTGATCTTTCGCTTTGGCTTTCCGCACAGCATTATAACTGACAATGGCACCAATCTATCCAAAGGTGCCATGGAAGAGTTTTGTCAACGAGAGCATATCCGACTTGATGTTTCCTCAGTGGCTCATCCTCAATCCAATGGTCAAGCTGAGAGAGCTAATCAGGAGATTCTGAAGGGCATCAAGCCCCGGCTTTTGGTCCCTTTGCAACGGACGCCGGGTTGTTGGGTGGAGGAGTTGCCCTCCGTGTTATGGAGCATCAACACTACTCCTAACAGGTCTACAGGTTTCACGCCTTTTTTCATGGTTTATGGGGCAGAGGCAGTCCTCCCCAGTGACATCCGTCATGACTCACCTCGAGTGGCGGCTTACGTTGAGGCGGATAATGAACAAGCGCGCCAAGATGCTCTTGACTTGTTGGACGAACAGCGTGATGTGGCAGCAGCTCGCTCAGCGATTTACCAACAAGACCTGCGCCATTATCATAGTCGCCGGGTTAAATCCCGGGTCTTCCAGGAAGGCGATCTGGTGCTCCGGCTCATCCAAGATCAAACAGACGCGCACAAGTTATCCCCGCCTTGGGAAGGGCCCTTTGTGGTCAGCAAGAATTTGCACAACGGGTCATATTACCTCATTGACATTCGGGAGCACAAAGATTCACGTAAGACGGAGGAAGAGACCCATCGGCCGTGGAACATAGCTCAGCTTCGGCCTTACTACACTTGAGCCACCGGCTCTCATAATGTACATATTTCTCTAAGCCATGTATATATTATGATAAGCAATAAAGCAGGACCTCTGTCCTTTTTTCTCCTCCGAAAGTGCGCGTGTTGTTTTCATTGCAAGATTACATGATAACTTGAAGGAGGATCCGGTTTATGATCGTATTCGAATCTAGCCGTAAGCAATACAGTCACTTGGGGGCTTCCTGTTCAAACATAGGTCGTATTCGAACCAAAGAGAACATAGCTGTCGATACCCATTTGATTGGCAAAGTGCCGAGCTCATTGGGGAATTTTCTTTGATCATATTTGAATCTTAGTTTAAACCCCTTTGAGAACCGACATGGATCGTATTCGAATCAGCGTCGTTAAACAATTCTTAAAGTCATTTGGGGGCTTCCTGTTCAAACATGGGTCGTATTCGAACCAAAGGGAACATAGTTGTCGGTACCCTCTTGATTGGCATCGCCACACCCACTTGGGGCTATATGATCGTATTCGAATCCTAGCATAACCCCTTTGGGCCGGGTCTCTGGTTGTATTCGAACCGGAAGCCCCTAAGCCTTTCTGCTTTATAGCAAGTTTTCTTCTGAGTATTTCAAAGTGTGTACGGCCGGGTCTCACTTTGCCGGCTTAATTTTGATTTCCAGTGTTAGTTGAGCACAATGGGTGTTATTAAGACAGGTAAACCAGAATTGAGGTATCAACCTTATTACCCGGGTTATTTAAACCGGATGTATGCTTGCAGGCCGCTAAGTGTGTTATTACGGTTGTATTAAGGACATACTTGAGGACGTCTTTTTTGATTCATATCCGGGTTATCTATCTAAAACCTGTGATTCTCAGTGCGGTAAGCCGCCTAGAGACTTGTGATTTGTCCTTTTATGCAGGATAGTTAAAGGCAACTATTTTGAGCTTAAGGAAAATGAATGATCAATCATGACCCGGAGAAATATAAAGGAGACAACTTCAATAGACTTCAGCATTCAATGCATGCACGAGGGCACGGCACAGTTAAAGTGTTGACCCTATTCTATTACAAAGACTCATTGAGTCCAAAAGGGTGAGGCATTGTTTGATAAGCCACCAGCAGAGTTACGACGCTTGCTGGGTTGAAGTCTCCGGCTCGTCTCTCTCTTCTCCTCCAGCTGTTCCCAAGGTCTGGAAAGTCGACGACTTCCAGTCGATGCCGCTCAGAGCTTCGAATTGAGCTTCCTCGTCAATTAACCTGGCCGGGTCAATCTCCGGGGCGAAGGTGTGCTGACGAGCCGGCGGGATTAAGCTGAGGGCTTCATAGTGAGGGGTCGGGATCCTCTGATTTTCCGCATTGTAACCCGGCTGATACTTAGTCAGATCTGTATCATTGCCAATCAGAGTGGCCACCGGGCGTACGATCTTCACGCAAGCCGCGAAGTCCTTCTGGTCAAAGGCGGAGCCGTCTTCCTTTAAGCTTGGATAGCCGAGGGCGATGTCTGCCGGGTCTAACTCTGGAAGGAACGCCTTGGCCTGGCTCAGCGCGGCGATAGCTCCGGCTCTTGCAGAGGCCCGTCGCAGCTCTTGGATACGTTGAGGCAGAACGGCGAGCCGGCGAAGAACTTCCGCCAGGTGAGTCGGCACCTCGTTGGATAGGGCCACCACAGCCAAGGCACGCTGTGACCCGGTGTAGAGTTGCTCCACTAGGGTGTACACGGCCTTCAGCTTGGTTACCACACTCTGGTTGAGGTTGGCGCTTCTGGGACCTGTTTAACAGAATAAGATAAGCCGTCGACAAGGATGAGTTATGAGATATAAAGATTCTAAACTTGATGAAAGCCGGTGAGATGACTTACCGAAGATTGCGGCAGCCATCTGGGACACTTGGCGCTTTAAGACGGAGAGTTCGGCGGTCTTCTCGGAGAGAGCCTTCTCCGCCTGTTCAGCCCGGTTTACCAGCGCGGCCTTTTCTTCGGCCCAAGCCTTCCGTTCAGCGTCAAACTCCGTCTTTAGCTTTTCTTGCGCAGCAATGCTAGACACAAATTTGGCATTTGCCTTCCGGGTCTCCATTTCTTGCATCTTCAGCCGGTTCTTGAGATCAGAGATGTCAGCCTCAAACTTCTTGCCAGCAGCCTGCATAATTGCCGGGTTATAGGATGAACAATTTTAAAGTCCCAAGCACTTTCCAAGCAAAGACACTTGGCACTTGGGGGCTAATGCATATTGAACGTTTCTATCTACAAATTACCGGTTCAATTGAGTAAGCCAGAACTTAAGTCTAGAACATATTTAGTCATAAGTCGTCGACTTGGGGGCTAGCATGGTAAAGGTAACTATGCAGTAAGTAAAAAGACAGAAGAATAATACCTCAGACTTCTGCTGAATCTGATTCACCATGGCAATCTCTGCATCCCGGCTCTTGTGCACTTGGCTGACGAAGCCGGAGATGATTTCTCCGATGTTCAATGTGGCGTAGTCGGTGAGGTCCAGGTTAACCCGGCGGGGCTATAGCAGCTCCCCTTTGGCGGAGCACTTGGCCAACGCAGTAGGTCTCCCCAGCTCAACAAATTCCGTCCGGGTGATTACCACGTCCGGGTCATCTGCTGGTTGAGCCGAGCTGGAGGCCTCCGGGTTAACAGAAGCTTCTGCTATTGGCTTGTCGGTTGGAGCAGCAGCCTCAGGAGCAGAGGCAGCTGGCGGTTCTTGAGTGGCTGCCTCTGGCTCAAGCAAGTCCGACTCATCGACCGGCTTGTGCTTCTTCGCCCTCTTGCTGAGTTTTGCTTGGGCACTGAAAAGACAAAAAAGATTAAGCACAAAAGTGTAAGTAAAGACAAGTATAACATGGGATGGTCATCATTACCCGGGCACGGTCTAGAAAGCCGGAAGATTCGACTGCATAGAGTCGCCAGAAGAGGGGGAAGTTTCCTGATAATTTGAGTCAGAAGAGTTGAGTGGTTGACATATAACACCTGCCAAAGGATGAAAAGGGTACAACTTTGAGATCACCTCGGTCCGGCGTTTCCTCGATGCATCAGGTAACCCGGCGGAAAGGTCAGAGTCTTTGTTGGTCCGGGTGTGCCGCCGGCTTTCATGAACCTGTCGCTTCAAAATAAATTGAGGATCTTGATAAGCTAAAGGATTGGAAAAGCTTACTTTCCGGGTTACCCTTCGGACTTTCAGCCTTGGCGAGGGCTCCGAGTCGGAGGAAAGTGACATTACCTCTTCAACCACCGGGATACTTGCTCCGGTGTCGTCCTATCGATGAACAAGTATTGATAAGGCGGACAGAAATAAACAACAAATACAAGAAGGACTTACAGGCTCAGGGGTTACCTCTGACTCGGAGCTGTCGCTTAGTTGCATCAGCTCTGAAGCAGTAGGCCTACTTCCTTTCTTGCGAGGGGCGGCTTTCTTGGCGGCTTTCTTCGCCTTTCTGGCCTTCTTGGCCGCCTCATGGTCATATTTGACCCGCCAGAACTTGTCTTCAGCCTGAAAAATACAATGATGATTTCTTAAAACGATTCAGATGAAAGTTATATACAGAAGAAGATAAGATGTTTAGATCAGCGGCTTACCGCTGGGGCTGGGTTGGTCTTGCAGAAGGGGGCTAACCCGGTCCTCCCACAGTCTGCCAGGCTCTCGTTCAAGAGAGCCTTGGTCATATCCTCTGCAACATCTTCAGGAAGATCGTTGCGGCTGTGTCTCTGGGGGTCATCCTTTCGGCCCGTGTACTCGCACATTAAGCCGGGGCGGCGGCTCAATGGGATCACCCGCCAGGAGATCCAGACCCGGACCAGATCGATTCCGTTGAGACCGTTGCAGAGGAGAGCCTTGATCTTGTTTATGGTGGGGAGCAGAGGTTGGCGCTCCGCTTGAGTCAGCTTGTCTGACAGTGGGTGTGTTGGCTCCAGACGTGAGGGGCGAAAGCCGGGCAACGGACTCTCATCGGCCGGCGACGTGTCTTGGCAGTAGAACCACGTCAGATTCCAGTCTTTGGGGTGGCTTGGCGGCTCTGCGTAAGGGAAAAGGCAGTCCCTCCGCCGCTGAATGGAGATGCCACCTAGCTCCAAACTTGGCCCATTGGCGCACTCATTCTGACGGTTCAAGTAGAAGAGCTCTCTGAAGAGCAGCAGGCTGGGCTCCTCTCCAAGATAGACCTCGCAGAACACTTGGAAGTTGCAGATGTTGGACACCGAGTTGGGTCCTATATCTTGTGGCCGCAGGTCAAAGAAGTTCAGCACGTCTCTAAAAAACTTTGAGCCGGGCGATGCGAAGCCTCGGCTCATGTGATCCGCAAAAATGACCACCTCCCCGTCCTTTGCCTGTGGTCTCTCGTCTGACGGGTCAGGGGCACGGTAGGACATGACATCCTTCTTGGGCAGGTAGCCTGACTTGACAAAATCCGCTAAGGTCTCATTGGTGACATTGGACCTCATCCAATTGCAAGTGATAGAGGCTTTAGGAGCTTTGGGAGGCATGGTGAAAGTCGGCAGCCTATGATAAAAGGAAACATCCGGTTTAAGTATAAGCCGGAGGGAAGTTATAGTTCAATGTTAAAGTGGCGGCTTACAGAGGGGACTAATGACATATATCTAAGTGCACCAGGTTATTTAAGCCGCCCAAGGTATTCAGAGTAATTCGATTGTCTACGGCCTTATCACAGATGAGCCGGAAAATTCTATGGCGCATGGTCTCCTTTGAGTCGGAAGGTTCTACGGCGCGTGGTTTCTTTAAGCCGGAAATATAAACCACCATGACTCAATGAGTGCAGTTTTTTACTAAGTGTGGTGAAAACAGGTTTCACACATTGCGGTGAATATTTTGGATCAAAATGGTCGGGCAAAAGGAAAATTTCTAGACCTAAAAACAGACGCAGGGGAGTTCTTGAGCTCGAACGAGGCCTTTATGCAGTGAAAAGAGGTCTACTTGCGTGGGAAATGGGTGCTAAAACATCTGCCGCAGTGGTTCTATACAGGGCTAAGATCAGAAAAGGGCAGTAAAAATGAAAACTACCGGAGCTTGTGGGCGACGGCGAAGAACACGAAGAACGCGGACGAACCCTACGGCAGATCTGTTCTACAGGGCAAGCAGGACTTACAGGGGCTGGTGAGTCGCGGAGGTCGTCGCGTTTCTCTGGTCAAATCAGGGTGATGCAGCGGCTGGAGTTGGTGACGGCGAGAAGACCCACGGCGGCGGCAGCAGTAGAGCTCGAGCAGGGGAGCAGTGGCGCGAGGAAGAAGACGAAGAAGAGAGGTGTGGCTGAAGGCCCGTCGGGCCGGCCTATTTATAAGGGCGAGCTCAGAAGTGGGCGTGAGAAACGAGGAGACCACGGCGTGGTTATTTCCCCATGAAACACCTCAATTTTCGGTATGGCAGTAAAGATAAGATCCGTTGCGGATCTGGTGGAGTAAAAACGGGCTTAATGGAAGATGACGTCACGGCGGATTACCCGGAGTCCAGAGAATGACGTCACGCCGGGTTATGGCCTTCACACAAATGGTAAGCCGGAGATTTTTCTGTCGAAAGAATTGAAGATTGACATGAGCCGGCTCAAATCAATCTGGGGCCTAATGTTGAGAATATAGACCTTAGAGTCACCCGCCAGGAGGGGCCGGGTTACTCATATGGTCATTGCCAGAAGCCCGGTGCCAAGCTTGAAGACGGTGGGCCAAAGATGGGCTTAAGACCCGGATATGGCTTAAGGCCCGTAGTTACAATCATTATCATGGTAGAACTTGTAGTGTAAGGCAAGAATAGTTGAGAGTCCGAGCCGGACACTCTTATGAGCCGGCCGGGAGTCTGAGAGCTGCTGGGCGTCAGCCTCCCTATATAAAGGGACGACCCGGCAGCAGTTTAGAGACAAGAAAAGAACTCATCGAGAGCCAGGCATAGCAGTTAGGCTCCCTGGTCATCGAAACCCTAATCAATACCACCTCAAACTGGACGTAGGCTTTTACCTTCACCGTAAGGGGCCGAACCAGTATAAACCCTCGTGTTCCTTGTCCCACTTAACCCCTTCAAGCTTCCTAGTTGCGATGGCTCCACGACTAAGTCCTAGTTCGAGGACATCTGCCGTGACAATTCCACGACACAACCCATGTCAGTGGCTAAAAAACTTAACCATCTTTGATCAACGAGCTAGTCAAGTAGAGGCATACTAGTGACACTTTGTTTGTCTATGTATTCACACATGTATTATGTTTCCGGTTAATACAATTCTAGCATGAATAATAAACATTTATCATGATATAAGGAAATAAATAATAACTTTATTATTGCCTCTAGGGCATATTTCCTTCAGAGCGGGAGAAGGCGGATGTGGCCAAAGCGGCACAGGCGGAAGCCGATGCGGCAGCCTAGGCTCAGGCTGCCGCGGCGGCGGCCAAGGAGCAGGCGGACGCGGCCGCCAAAGCACAGGAGGCGGAGGCGGCCCGCGGCCGGGCTCCACAATTCATCGTCCCGCTGCGTGTCATGCCACCGGCGCCGGAGAGCCAGGCACCGACTGGAGGAGCCGGCGACGAACAGCCGGTCCTGGAGAGGCCAAGGGGCGACCCCGTCATCTTGGGGGTGGAAGTGCCCCCACCCACGCCAACTGCCGACGCCCAGACCAGTCGGCCTGACGTGCCACAAGTGCTGCCAGTCGGTGGCGAGTTGGTGGTGGGCTCGACTCCCGCGGTCCGCACTGTGATGCGCCGTCGTGCGGCGAAGGCGGCCTCAGTGCCACGGCTGTTGGAGATCGGGGCGGCAAGTTCATCGGCCCCCGAAGCTGAGGCCACCAGTGCCACCCCACTGGAGTGGACGCCTGGTGGCGGGATGAGTGTTCTGAACACGGCCGCGCAGGACGTCCAGGCTCGGTTCCAGGCCCAAGGCGCCGCCCTTCAGCAGTACAGGCAGGCGTTTTTGGCGACGCGGTCGGCCGTCCGGGTATGCTCCTTTTTTTGTTTTTGACTCTTGTAATCTTCCGTGGGGGCGCGCCAGCGTACCCATTGGGTGTAGCCCCCGAGTTCCGGGCCAGCTGCTGAGCAGGCGGCTCGGAACTTCAAGGTAAGTTCCGAGTGCTAACTTATTTTCTCTTCCTCCGTCTTTGTTGCAGGATTACCACAACATCCGTGCGGCCGCCTTCAACTCCCATGTCCAGGAGCTGGCCAAGCGGACCATTGATTTGGCCGAGAGCCGGAGTAAGCACTCCGTCTTCTCTCTCACGGGGGCGTGTCAGCGCACCCGCTGGGTGTAGCCACCGAGATTCGGGCCGACTGATGAGCAGTCGGGCTGGATCTCTCGACAACCACTTTTCTTCTTTGTTGATTGTTGATTGTTTTCTCTTTCTTGTCTTCTGCAGGAGCAGCCGCACTGCAGCAGCGCCTGGGCGAGGTCCAGACCGAGCCGCGCACCAAGGAGGAGGAGTGCAGCAGGGCGGCCGAGGAGCGCGACCGCCTGGTCAAGGAGCTGGTGGACCAGGCGGATTGGCACAAGGCGGAGCTCCAGAAGGCGAAGGACAACGAGGCCAACCTCCAGGCCGAGTTCGAGACTGAACGCTCGGGCTGGGCCGAGAAGGAGAAGGTGCTGAACGATGGCTACAGCGAGATCGAAGATATGATCGATGGTGAGTTATTTTTCCTTTCTTTTAGCCGTCGACTGTTACATGAGCCGGCTTCTGGCTTCAGACTTCTTTTTTCCTCTTGTGCAGACTTCATCCCTGGTCACGCCGTTGCCGCCAGCCACGCCATCGAGGCTCGCCGCGACGAGCGAAGACGGGTTGGGGCAGAAATCGTGCCCAACGCGCCCCGGACCCTCAGCAAGCAGCTCCTCGCCGTTCAGGCTCGCCTTCAGCCGGCTCATCAGATGCTCTGCCGCCTTCAACGCGTTGGGGCCCAGGTGTTGACCGCCCTCTGGCTAGATGCCCAGATTCCACACACCCCCAGCCGGACTGCCGAGTGGCTGGAAGTAGCAGTCGGCCGCTACAAGGCTTGGAAGGGCTCCGCTGCTTGTTCTAGCGCTCGGAGGGCCCTAGAGTTCGTCAAGGCGTGGTACCCGGGCCTGGACTTGGCCCAGCTGGCCACTTTCCGGCAGGAGGCCGGACCAGAGCTGGCGGCAGCGATCCGCGACCTGACTAAACACGCGGCGGCGATCGCCGACTATGCCGACACCACAGAGTTCATCCCCGAGTTGAACAAGGAGGGAGCTGAGGTGCCACCCAACTGGTTCGGGCTGAACCCGGAGAATGGGGAGGATTCGGCGGAGGAGATCTCCTCCAATGATGAGGGCGAGGACGAAGAGGATGAGGACGACAAGGATGATGCGCCGGATGATGGAGCCGACGGCCGGCGTCAGCCCGACCAAGTCTCGACCAACGAACCGCGTGTCGGCAAGCCGACTGCTGCTGGTGCCGACGCCGTTCCACCACCCGATGCCTCAACCTCTGCCGACCCTATAAATCCGGCCTAGGCGGCCAACTTATCTTTCTTTCATGTTCTTGTAATCTTTTGGACAAGTATGTTAGATTTATGCAATTCCACCCGCTGCGGGTGTATTCAAACTCCATTGAATGCTGGCCGAGGGCCTTTTGCTTATGTAAATTAACTTTATTCACAAAGGTTATGCTATGCCGGGTTCTAACTTGTCTTGCTTTTCTGCTCTTTTGGCTTTTTCCTTTGCCGCCTTCCCTTGGCTTCTGCCTTGCCAGCCAGACAGCCGCTCTGCGGTCTGTGGCTGGGTCAGGTACTTGGCCATTTTGGGAAGACAAGTAATTTGGCCGCTTAGAACATAGCAAGCTAAGTGGGAAGCCGGGCGGCCGGCTGCTTATCAGCTGGACGGTGAGGCGAGGAGCCGGCTTGGCCTATGTGGGTGCTTTATTCCTTAGCCATTTTTCATGTGGGCACCCTTTCTCGCCTTTAACTCTTGCCAGCTGAACAGGCGCTCTGCGAGCTGCGGCTTATGGCAAGAGAGGGCTTAGATGCCGGCACACTACTTGTGCGACTACAACTAGCATCAACATAGTACAAGGCGGCAAGTCCCCGGGCCGACTGCTGCAGCCCCCAGGCCGGGTTCTGAAGTCCCCAGGCCGGGTGCGACTGTTGCAGTCCCCGAGCCGCCTGCCGAAGTCCCCAGGCCGACTACTGCAGCCCCCGCGCCAGGTTCTGAAGTCCCCGGGCCGGGTGCGACTGCTACAGTCCCCAAGCCACCCGCTGAGGTCCCCGGGCCGACTGCTGCAGCCCCCGAGTTGGATCCGACTGCTCCGGTGGCGGCCGGCATGAAGATAGACTCTGATTCCAGCAAAGGCTTGATAGACGGCTTGCGGAGGTACCGAAGGGAGACACCGGCTGGTATGGCTTGCCGGGTGGAGCCAATCCGTGCCAAGGCATCTGCTTGCTCATTGTCGGCCCGTGGCACATGAAGGAACTCGCACCCGTCTAAGTATCCGCTGATCTGCTGGACGAGGAAGCGGTAGCTCACCATGTTTGCATACTTGGCGTCCCAGTCGCCAGACGACTGTTGGACCACCAAATCTGCGTTGCCGTAGCACAGAATCCGGCGGATGCCAATCTCCTTGGCCAGCCGGAGTCCGTGTACGAGTGCCTCGTACTCGGCCACATTGTTGGAGGCGGCAAAGTGAATTTGCAGCGTGCTTCTGAGCTTGTCGCCTTTGGGAGAGGTGAGGACTATGCCGACTCCCAAACCGGTTCGCATCTTCAAGCCATCGAAGTGCATCCGGCAATGAGTGGAGTCCGGAGCTGGCGGCAGGTATTGGGTCTCGGCCCAGTCGACGAGGAAGTCGGCCAGTGCTTGGGACTTGATGGCGGTGCGTGGCTGATAGAAGATGGTGTAGGGGGCCAACTCGATGGCCCATTTGGCCACTCGGCCTGATGCATCTCTGTTGCCTATGATCTCAGCAAGAGGGGCGGTGCAAACAACCGTGATGGGGTGCTCTTGAAAGTACGGCTTGAGCTTCTTGGCGGCAAATAGTGCACGCCGTAGCACATCTTATGGTAGTGGGGGTAGTTCTGCTTTGAGGTCGACAACACCTCGCTCAAATAGTACACGGGTCTCTGGACTGGCTGCGCTCTGCCGTCTTCTGGACGCTCCACCACAATGATAGTGCTGGCCACCCGGCTGGTGGCGGCGATGTAGAGGAACATGGGCTCCTTAGCAGCCGGAGCTGCCAGTACAGGCGGCGTAGTCAGCATTTACTTGAGCTGGAGGAAGGCCTCGTCCGCCTTGTCATTCCACTCGAAGTGAGTGGTTTCTTGATGAGCTGGTACAGGGGAAGAGCCTTCTCGCCCAGCCGACTGATGAAGCGGCTGATGGATGCCAAGCAGCCGAAACTTCTGGACGTCTCGCAGTCGGGTGCGTCAGTTCATCCGCTCGATGGCCTTGATCTTCATAGGGTTGCACTCGATGTCGTGTTCTGAGACCAGGAAGCCAAGGAGCTGGCCGGCTGGGACTCCAAAAACACACTTCTCTGGGTTGAGGTTGATTCGAAAATGGCGCAGATTATCAAAAGTCTCCTTGAGATCTTCCAAGAGGGCGCCGCGCTTCTCCGTCTTCACCACAATATCGTCTACATAAACGTGGGCATTTCTACCGAGTTGCTTGAGGAGGCACTTCTGCATGCAACGCTAAAAGGTAGCACCGACATTTCTCAAGCCGAATGTCATGGTCGGGTAGCAAAAGGCTCCGAATGGTGTGATGAAGGCGGTCCTCAGCCGATCGGCCGGGTTCAGCTTGATCTGGTGGTAGCCGGAGTAGGCATCAAGGAAAGACAGCAGCTTGCATCCGGTTGTGGAGTCTATCACTTGGTCTATCCGGGGTAGAACAAATGGATCTTTGGGGCAGGCTTTATTGAGGCTGGTGTAATCAACGCACATGCGCCACTTGTTGTTCTTCTTCAGTACAAGGATTGGGTTGGCAAGCCATTCTGGAAAAAACACTTCCATAATGAAGCCGGCTGCTAGAAGCCGGGCTATCTCTTCACCAACAATTCTTCTCTTCTCCTCTTATAGGCGGCGGAGGGGCTGCTTGACTGGTTTTGCATCTGATCTCACATGTAGCTTGTGCTCGGCGAAATCCGTCGGAACACCCGACATGTCTTTGGGACACCATGCGAAGATGTACCAATTCTCACGGATGGTGATGAGCTCGCTTTCCTATTTGCTATCGAGGTTGGTCCCCACAATAGCGTGCCTCTCCAGGTGGTCAGGGTCCAAGGGGGTCTTCTTCGTTTCTTTGTCCGACTAGAAGGAGCCCTGGGTCTCCGACTCCTTGGGATCTGGTGACAGGTCCAGCTGCTTGCTGTCCATGGCCACAACCCGGTCCAGGAGCTTCTTCTCAGCAGCAATCACAAGGGACTCAGCCAATCGGCTGCTAGCTGCAGCACAGGCGGCCGACTTCTTGTAGTCTCCGGCTATCGTGATAATGCCCTTGGTTCCCGGCATCTTCATCTTGAGGTAGGCATAGTGCGGCAATGCCCTGAACTTGGCTAGAGCCGGCCGGCCTAGGAGCGTGTGATAAGGGCTCTCCAGGAGCGGCGGAAGTGATTTTTGTCTCCGAAGAGGACGTCTATCTTGATCTTGCCGATTGGTGAGTAGGAAAGGCCAGGTACAATGCCATGGAAGACAGTCCGACTGGGCTGAAGTTGTCTCTCTTTCATGCCCAGCTTCTCCATGGTGTCGCGGTAGAGGATGTTGATGTTGCTACCGCCGTCTATCAGAACTCGGGAGAAGCGAGCAGCTCGCCTCTCTGTTGAGAAATTGGCATCCAACACCATGGCGTAGGAACCCGGAGAAGGCATCACTTATGGGTGGGCTGCACGGCTCCAGCTGATGGGCCACTCGGACTAATGCATGAACTCCGGGACATCAGACGCGACAGCATTCACCTCACGGTGCTGCTCGCGTCGGCTGTGCCTGTCGTCAGCCACACTGGTGAAGACGACGTAGGCTCCGTGTTCTTCAGGAAATTCATCCTGGATGGCACCGAGTGCTGGACGGGCTGCTGAGGAGGCGGAGCCGGCTGGCCAGCAGGCGGAGGCGGCAGTCCTTCGCCCTTGGCGATGCGGACGACCAATGGCACTTCCGGGTTGTGTGGTTGGACGGCTTCGCGCCGCTATGGAACTTGCAAGGAGCATCGAGGGTTTGCTCGAAGGAGAAGGCGGGCAACCAAGCGAGCTTGCCGCCTTTCTGACGCTTGGGGCCGGGTTGTCCTTTAGGCTGCTGGTCTTCAACTGTTGCCACCTGCCGGCTGGTGGAAGTCGGCTGCGGGGCTTTGCGCTTGTTGTCGTTCTGCTGCTGGCGCTGACTGTTGTCACCAGCCGGCGATCGAGGAGCCGGAGGGAGCACCTTTCCAGATGTGTCCACTCGGAGCTCCAATTTCATGGAGGAGTCGGCAGTGGCATATTTGTCTACTATGATCAGGAGCTCATTGAGCATGGCCGGCTCGTCGTAGTGGAGTCGGTGCTTGAGCAAGGTGCCCACTCCGCACCGAGCAGTGAAGTACTCTATGGCTTGCACCTCGTGCACCCCTTCGCAGGAGTTGCGCAGTTCGGCCCACCGCGTCAAGTAGTCGCAGGTGGACTCGGTGGGGCCTTGGACACACAGAAAGAGCTGGCGAGGCTTGGGCGGCCGTTTGTAGGTGCTGGTGAAGTTCCGGATGAAGACCTCGGTGAAATCCAGGCAACTGTTGACGTTGTAGGGCTTGAGGCTGTTCAGCCATGTTCGGGCCGTGCCCTGGAGCATGAGCGGAACGTACTTCACGGCAGCGCGCTTGTCGTTGTTCGCTCTGTTGACTGCGGTTGAGTAGTCAACCGGCCAATATTCTGGCTTCATAGAGCTGTCGTACTTGGGAGTGTCTTGAGGGAGTGAGAATCCTTTGGGGAAGGGCTCATCGCGAATGCGGGGGCCAAAACAAGGCGGGCCGATTGCATCTTCTTCTTCTACTGCCAGGGACCGAGCCAGGCGGTCGATCCAGTGACGGGCGTCATTTTCTCCGACTCCTTCACAGCGGCCCAGCCGGCCGCAGAGAGTCGGGTGGTCAACACGCAGCGGGAAAGCATGCCTCTCTCTGCGAGGAGGAGGAGGAGGAGGCAGACGACCGTCCCGTCGTTCCACTGCTCGTGGGCGGCCGTCTTGGTCACGCTCGATGGTGATGCGTGTGCGGCTGCGGCTAGTAGCCGGATCTCGGTCTT